>NW_027507748.1:625913038-625914384 GCF_037356315.1 Lithobates pipiens | reverse complement strand
CCAGCTGCTGCGCCACCTAGAGGCCAC
Source organism: Lithobates pipiens (assembly GCF_037356315.1). Lineage (NCBI taxonomy): Eukaryota > Metazoa > Chordata > Amphibia > Anura > Ranidae > Lithobates > Lithobates pipiens. Next base: position 625,914,357 of record NW_027507748.1, on the reverse strand, counting down.
TGTCCCGCTCTCCACACTTGCTGCCATCGGACGCTCCGTGACATCAGCGTTTGATCACAGGCAAATTAGGCGGCCCGCGAGGCCCCTGCGAGTGCGGGGCCTTAGGCGTTTGCCTAATTTGCCTAATTAAAGAGCCGCCTCTGACGATGGGGATTTAATTGAGACTGCGATTTTTTTAAAGATTATTCATGCAGCTCTAGAACCCAGGCTAGGTATCAGTAATTGGCATCAGCGAGTAGTTGACAGAAAGTATTGGTGCATCCCTACTTCACAATGCGTGGAGCCATTTTCTTTAAGAAAAAGCAAAGCCTTTCAATATTACTATTATTTATATTTCTATATAAAACTTGCTTATGACTTGACTGACTCTAAAAGCCAGCTATTAATGTTAGGACCCAGGTTTTTTTTTCTTTTTAACAAAGCTTTATTTTCAACGACAAAACACCTTCTCTTAGGTAGCCCCACAGAATAAACTCATGGTAGCTCCAATTTTTGTGGTCTAGTGCTAGAATTATTGCACTCATTCTGGCATGCGCGGTGAAATGTAATGTGTATCACAATGAAAGTTTTCAGGCGTAGGCACCCCGATGCGTACACTTATGTTTGTACGTGCATATATGTGGGGGTGGTGGGGCCTTCATTTTATTTTAGTTAATTATTTTTGAAGGGGGGGGGTTGTGCTTGGGTATAACTTTAATTTCTTACAATTAAAAAAAGTTGCTTCTCTCAGTTTATTTTTTGTTTACATCACATAGGGGGCAAAAAGTCCCCTATGTGAGAATTTTTTTTTTTTTTCTTGGTGACAGGTTGTTTTTAATGAGACATCCAGTGTCTAAAAATCCTGAATGTACTACAATGCATGCGGGGGTGTGTGAGCAAAGCTGCCCGAATGCTTCCAACGGACAAGTAAACCACATGTCCCGGCTGGACGATAGTAATTGTGCAATATATATATATATATATATATATATATATATTATATATATATATATATATATATATATATATATAGGTTTTTTTTCTCTCTAAGATAGGAGATAAATATATCTATCAGAGATACACAATTAATCCAAAAAAATAAATAAGAAGGCAGCCTGACAAGTTTATTACAACATTGCTTAGGCAGAGATAAAGAGAAACGTGGTATTTTCTGTTCTTTTAATCAAAAGGAATGAACTCCCGTTTGTAAAAGGAGGTCAGTTGACGACTAAACCTTTTTCTGAAATTTGTTGCTTACAAGTTAAAATCAGTATTTTTGCTAGAACCCCCAAACACACACACACATATTATATAATATATATATATATATATATATATAT